>NC_040039.1:14282433-14322769 GCF_003713205.1 Coffea eugenioides
AAGGGCTAATGATTGATGAAGCCTTGGCCATTTGAATGACTTTATAATTACTACTGGAAGACGAAAGAAAATTTCTGGAAAGTCTTGGAAGCTTTACTTTTATTTTTAATTGCTTATGATGGGATTTCTGAAACCAAGTGCTAATGATTGATGAAGCCTTGGTTGATTTATTGAAAATTTATTGAAGGTGGGCTCTATGAATTCCCACCCTGAATGGATAACTGAATTGCTGAAATTGTTTAGACATCTGCGCTACTATTTTGTAAAACTGTGAGTGGATATAAATTGTTGAAGCACCGGGCTACGGATTAACGAGCCCTAGTGTTATTACGGTTTAAGTTCTAATTGTGCAATATTGAGAAAATGTGATTTTTGGATTGGAATCGAAAATGTGAGAAGTTGTACCAACCTTGTGACTCCAAGTAAACGCTTGACTAAGTAATTGAAAAACATTTTGCTCTAAGTCTTGAACGGTACAATTTCAGCATAGTACGACTAAACATAGTGTTTAATATTATATTTCTTGACTTAAAAACTTGGGCAACATGACTTTTAACCCTTAAGATAGACTAGCCTTATTTATTTGGAAAAAATAACTCTCCAAGACTTAAAACCTTAGTTTGTTTCAATTTCCTTCCTTCTTTATAAATCATTTAAGGCTAGTTGTAACTAAGGAAAAGTTTTAAAGGGTGAGTCTTGGTCACCTTAGCTATATGTATAGAAACTCGCTCGGCAAGAGAGACATTATTTTCTTTTAGCAAAACAGCTTTAGCAACGTTTGTATAAGAAACCTTATCTTGAAGCCTTAGCAATAAATTTTGCAAGCACCACCACTCAAAAGAACTTTTTCTCAAGGTATACTCTTAGCCTCGATATTAAATAGCTTGCCGACTTATTTTAAGAAAATCATAATAGTATTTTTCTTTCTTTAAGGAAAAGTATTTCAGGAGACACATGTGAAATATGGTACTGATCTCACAAGCTTGACTCCAAGTAAATATCTTGAGAAAAGTAAGCTAGCTACACGCTAGATAAACTCTACATGTTCAAGCCGAAAGTTCCAATAGAAAACTTATGGCTTAAATTCTGATATGTTAGGATTTTACGAGGACGCAGAATTTGATCCCCAATCCAATATCTGGACTTCACTCTGGGTGAGTGTCCCTGCTTGTTCTATGTTATGTGGTTAAGTGCTTTATCAATTCGCTATGTGATAATTGTCAAAATGCAATAAATGATTTTGACCCATCGAAGTGAGCAGTGTGTACTTTATCGCACTAGCCGTTCGAGTGGTGACATGTGTGAAACATTTTCTAATGAATCCGTGAATCTAAATGTAGTGAGTCGTTGGGTGAATCCCTCGGCATCTGAATCGATCTACAAAAACTTTGAATCTAAATGTAGTGAGTCGTTGGGTGAATCCCTCGACATCTGAATCGATCTACAAAAACTTTGAATCTAAATGTAGTGAGTCGTTGGGTGAATCCCTCGACATCTGAATCGATCTACATTAAAGTCGTTGGGTGAATCCCTCGACAAATTTTATTACGGGTATATCTCGAGTATACTGCGTCGGTAGATGAAGTTTGGGCCCAAAGCGGAGGTATGAACGGTGACGGGTTAGGATTAAAATGAGTGGATCTACATGGATATTAGGTAGTGAAAGTTGACGGAGGGTCAACTACGACGAATGGTGATCAAGCGGGGAAAAATGGCTCCTGAGAGCCCCTGTATCCTACCTGGTGCTGTTATACGCTTTCCTAATTGTTCAATTTGTTTAAATTATTACTCGCTGTTTGATTTAAGTGACTGCATGTTTTGGGGCACCACTGAGCTTTAGCTCACCCCACGTTTATTGCTTTTCCTTAACAGGTTCTGGAAACTGAAAGCTGGACACTTACTTATGTTTTCCTTTTGGATTGTACTTGAACCCTATGACTTATTCTGTGGGCTGTAATGTGTTATTTGGGATAATGTATTTTCCTTTTTGGATTGCCACTTGAAGCTGGAAAATGTGTAAACCCTAATTTGATTACTTGGCTTGTAAGTTTGTATTATGGATTTATGTATTTATCTACCTGGTTTGGTACGACTTTATAAGTTGGTACGTAGCACGTAGAACGTTTAGGAGCCTCGACTGGTTATTTTTATCACTGCTATCTCTGAAGTTAATGTAGATTTAAGGATGATCCTATTTGGGAAAAGTTGTTTTGTAATAGATTAGGTTATTCTTCGGAAGGATTCGGGTTAGTGTGCGTGCGTGAGTCCTGGCGAGAGCTGGCCAGACGGCCCGCCAACCCTCTGGTTCGCCTTAGGGGGAAGTGGGGTCGCCACAAATATGTTATGTGTACTATCAATTGCACTAACCATTTCTTTGTTTTCTTGGCCTGCATTCATGTGCCTTAGCAATAAGAGGCCTCTTTGGCACTCTTTTAGTGCCTTACCCACTAGATAATTTACATGTTTAAATTTCAGTCATTACACTTAATTTTCAATAAGTACATTTCATTTTAGATCTTTTCCCCCGATGCATTATTTATGTCCTTTAGGCCATATTTGTCACATATTTATATCGCTTTAATAAACTGGCATCATGCATAAACCCTAGAAGGGAATGCCATTTAGGGGATCCCGTGTTAGGAATAAGCCACATTGTGTCTCGGATACTTAATCCAAGGAGACTTGCACGTTTACATTTTGTACCATCCAAAGGGGTAGTGCACAAGGTAAGGTAGGATCCGGTCATTTTCATAGAGCGATCTTTGGAATATGAGCGTCTAATAATCACTTCTTGGCCACTTTATCAAAATTGGTAAAAATCCCTGGCGTAAAGGACATTAATTGGAACAAATTCACCAATAATTCCTCGCTATTGAGACGATAAATTGAGGCCAAATCTTGATTGTAGGAGGCTCATAGGCTAATGCATCGCAATGTATTTTCGAAACTACCAAAGGGGGAGATAATTCCATCGATTTTTGAGTAAACCATCATTTCCATTCATTTGATCAACTTATCCATCAAATTCATCCAATCCATTTGGTCAATTCATTCATTTTTAGAACAATTCGGTCAATTTTGAATAAACCGTCAATTTCAATTCATTTGACCAGTTTACCCTTTTTAGAGTGATCTAGTCAATTTTGCATAAATCATCCGATCCATTTGACCGATTTGCCTAGTTTTAGGGCAATTTGGTCGGTTTTGAATAAATCATCATTTCACTCGATCTGTTTGATTAATTGATTTCATTCAATTCATTTGATTCATTTTTAGCGTTATCCATTCAATTTTGAATAAGTAATCAAATTTCATGCAATGCATTTGACCCTTTTACCCTTTTTAGGTAATCTAGTCAATTTTGAATAAAATATCAATTTCATCCTATCCTCTTGAGCTGCTTATTCCTTTTTAGGGTTTAAGTTTAAAATTCACTGAAAAAATTAGTCGAGACATGTAATCCTTTTAAGAGTATAATTTTTCACACATCATTTTGTGTGTCGATCAATACAGGCGATCCATTCAGACTTTGTCCTCATTTTTGGGACAAATGTCCCTTTTTCACTCCAATTGGACAATTTTCATTTTTAATTATTCTTTACTCAATAAGTTGATTGGATCCATCAGGTATTGTATAGTGCCTACCCTAGAGGATTGCATTTTCATGCTAGGCCTACTCTTGGCATAAAAAGGGTTCCCCCATAAGACATGCTTACCGATTTTTTATTCTTGCTCACTGACTCTGGGTATTTTTCCTTTTATTTTTCCCCTCCACCTGCATTCATAAAAATATTTCAATAAGGGGAAAATACCTTTCTATATCTGATAACGATTTTGATATGATAAAGTTTAAAAATTACAAGTATTACTTGATTCTTAGGCAGGCCCTACAATGTGAATTCGGAAATTCATTTGAAAGCGCTCGTGCAAAACATCTAAGGGATTTCATTGCTCAAAGAAAAGGGGCTATTAAGAGAGAAAAGTGTGTATACACGTGTAAAGGAGTTCTTTAGAATTTTTCTCATATGTATTGCTTTTAAAATTTTTCAAACATTGGCAATAATGAAGCTTTTGTTCAGACAATTATTTGTGTACATTTCATTCTTTATTGAGCTCATTAAGAGATTTCATGATGAATTTTAAGAAATAAGACCGAATTGAGAGTTTTTTCAACCTCCAGCCTGAAAATTCGCAAGTGTATGCTTTCTAAAATCCTTGTGTACACTAGATTGGTGATCCGAGCTACACAATAAGAGTGCTCAAAATTAAAAGAGGTCACTCAGAAGGCCCATGAGATGCCTTTCTCCTTCACCTAACCCCAAAATAAAATCAGTCACATTGATTGATAAATTGCAAATTGGGGCAACTTTTGCTTGGAAATGTCCGCGGTGACTAATCTGATTCAATCACATCTAAGTGAAAGCAAAAATGTGCATTATTCTTGTTTGTTTTGAAAATTTGGAATGATACTTTGAGCATTCTTTTCTCTACCTATACACATTTTATCATTTGCTCTCCCATTTGAGCCTTTGAAAGAATAATTTCGTTTCAAATAAGAGCCCTAATGATCACTACCCTATATTGGAAAATTTTCAAATATCAAAAAGGGGAATGGATTTTCAATGACCATTTCGTTACTTTGGTTGTCATGAGGTGTAAGAATGATACTTTGGCCGTCGTTTCTACAACCTAAACACTGATCATCCCTTGCATCCTCATTTGAGCTAAAAATTGGTGGTTCTTTTCGAATGCACTTATGATCGCACCCTACATTGGGAAAGGAGATTTGAGGATTTTCAAAAGAAGGAAAAAGAAAAGGGGGCAAAGATGGTAAAATTCAAGAAGAAGGAGGGAACCGCGAATTGGGGAAATTTGATTCCACTTGGGTTCCAATTTTGAAAAAAAAGAAAAGGAAGAGTTTTGTCCGCGTGGATCGCCTATGTTTCTCAAATATGGATGAACAAGGGTCTTCCTCAGTCAGTTAATTCAGATACATGCCAGAAATTTCGCATTAATGAAAGTTTCCTTTCAGAGTTATTGTAAGGAACGGAATACAAGTCAGGCCCTCTTCTTTTCCAATCAAACATTCTATCCCTAGTTACCCCTTTTGAGCCTCCAGAATAAAATACTTCATTTGGCAACCCCTGAGAATCGCAAACCCCACACTGGGCAAGTTTGAGTTGGAAAAGTAAAATTTTCAAGAAGTGAAAAGTGATAATGCCACAAAATCAAAAGACAAAGGAAGAAAAGAGAACCTCAGTTCAAAAATAAACTGGGGTAAATTTTGTGAAAGTTCAAAAGAATGGCAGAAGGCCGAAAAATCAAAAGAAGAAGAAATGAAAGAGAAAAAGCCTCAATTGAGCATAAACTGGGGCAAATTCTGATTTAACCCTAAAATAGGGTTGGCGCAACAATGCGATCTCAGATTCTTCAAACCACTTTTGAAATCTGCCTTCAAGCCTTAACTTTTCTAAACACCCCACCTGACCCCATTACAAAAGCCGAAAGTCCTGACTTCTGTTCTTTGCAATATCTCCGTCAAGGAATGTTCTAATTGGCAAGTGATGTTCATATACTGATGCCAAGAAATTTTTTGAATGTATTTCTGAATTTGATTAGGTGTGAGGTTGGCACTGCTCTTCATGTGAAACCCCGCGAGGGCACTTTTGAAAAAGGAAAAGGGAAAAGAAAAAACGAGCGAAATGAATGCAAAAGAAAAATGCAAAAGATTTGATGCTGAAAGTCCCTGTTGAGTGATGATAAAAAGTCAAACAAAGTCCAAGATCTTGGAGTCCAAAATGAGGGCAGTTTTGAGAAAAATGTGATCTTCGGTGCAATGTCCTTGAAAATTATTTCTTTAACTATCGTCTTCAAGCCACATTACAAGCCCATAAAAGTCCATCGTTGACTTATTCCTTCATGACAACTCAAAACAAAGGTCATGCTTCTAAGGAATCCATCGATCACTCATGATCATAAGGGTATAACCAGTTCTCACATGTTTAGCTATCGTTTCCACCCATATTGTTACAAGCCTATAAAGTTCATATGTGGACTACGTTTTCTTAAGAAATAAGGGTGACAAACTCTTTGCTTTCACTAAGATGTGATGTTGAATGCATTACAATTTTGGGCACAAGAACCAGACAAATCTTGACCTCTCATTTTCCTTGGCCACCTCAAATCAGAAATAAAGTCACTTGATTGGTCCTGAAGATGAGCCAACTGGAAATTGTGACCCATTACCCAAAACACAGATGCTAAAAGTGAGGAAGAAATCTTCTGTAATTTGGTATTACTTCAAGAAATTCATCATGAAATTTTCTTTTTGGAAACATAGTTTCTTACAGTGTTCAAATAAATGGAAAGTCATCCAAACAAGTTTTTGCAATTAAATGGCCCATACTGGGGCAAAATTTTGTTTATAAGATTTCGTGAAAACAAGCCCACACAGGGGCAAATATTTTTGTAGTCCAATTGAGGATTTCGTCCAAGAATCAAATAATGCATTTTTCAGATCAATCACGCTGTTTCTTTTCATGAAATTCAAGTGCATGTCATACTTTGGTAAGCCCCCTGTGCAGGTATCCATGGCTGAAATCGACGAAGGAGCGTAAGTCAAAATCTTACGAATCAAGGCCTCAAGGAGGAGCAACCACGCCGTAATGCAAATCAATTGATCAGTTTAATAATTGGTGGAAATTGGGGCAAATTATTTTGAAAAGATTCTCTCGAAAAATCAGAAAAATTCAAAAGTCAAAAATCAAGTTCAAATTCTTGTTTCTTGGAAAATCAAATTTAATTTCTGGTTTTTTGACAAATCAAATTCAATTTCTTGACCAATTGGATGGCAGGACTGGGTCTTATCCCACTGACCATTCACAAAAATCATACGTTGGAACTGGGTTTTATCCCGCCAACCTCGGCAGAACTGGGTTCTATCCCGCTGACCACTTATATCACGTTGGAACTGGGTTTTATCCCGCCAACCTCGGCAGAACTGGGTTTCTATCCCGCTGACCGCTTATATCATGTTGGAACTGGGTTTTACCGCCAACCTCGACAGAACTGGGTTCTATCCCGCTGACCGCTTATACCACGTTGGACCTGGATTTTGTGCCGCCAACATCACAAAGTTCACGTTGGACTTGGATTTTGTACCACCAACTAAGGCAGGCTCGGGTTTAATCCCACTGACCAGTTCATCATACTGGAGCAAATCTTCGGATAATTTTTCGAGCAAGTCTTACACAGTCTCTTCATACATACCAGCATTTTATTTTGCCCCGCCACTAGCCGTTGGGTCAGTCCCACTAGTGCGCGTTTCTTTTACACTGCCACTAGCCGTTGGGTCAGTCCTACTAGTGCGCCTTTCATTTTACATCGCCACTAGCCGTGGGTCGGTCCCACTAGTGAGCATTTCATTTACATCGCCACTAGTCGTGGGTCAGTCCCACTAGTGAGCATTTCATTTTACATAACCACTAGCCGTGGGTCGGTCCCACTAGTGAGCATTTCATTTACTTAGCCACTAGCCGTGGGTTAGTCCCACTAGTGAGCATTTCATTTTACATTGCCACTAGCCATGGGTCAGTCGCACTAGTGAGCATTTCATTTTACATCGCCACTAGCCGTGGGTTAGTCCCACTAGTGTGCATTTTATTTTCTTTGCCACTAGCCGTTGGGTCAGTCCCACTAGTGAACATTTCTTTTGTATTGTCACTAAACATGGGTCAGTCCCACTAGTGTGCATACCATGATTTTTAAATTTTGTTCAGGTCAGTCCCGATTTAAATTTCCTGTTGCGGGTCAATCCCGATTTACATTTCCTGTCTCGGGTCAGTCCCGATTTAAATCCCCTTGTTCGGGCCAGTCCCATGTTTAAAATTCCTTGTTTAGGTCAGTCCTCCGAGTAGTGGCAACCGAATGACACAGGTAAGCATTTGGTGTTTATTTCTTTGTCTCAAGTTTTTCCAAAACTCAGACAAAGAGGGGCAAACTGTAGACACCAAATTTTTAGTGTATTTTTATTTACTATTATTTTTATTTTTCATGTTAGTTTTATTTACTTTTAGTCTTTTATTTTTGTTTTAAGTCATTTTAGCATAGAATTTTTCAAAAAAAAAAAAAAGAAGGAAAGCCCGATAGCGGGTTTTGGGCCATTTAAGAGGTTCTGAAGAAAAAAAAAAAGAGATCATGCACCATGCTGCACTGGATCCAAGCCCTTCCTCAGCTTCATATCAGAAACCAGATACGCGCATGTATAAAAAGGGCAGCTGGCTTTTTCTTCGGATTTTCATTGGTTCCTCCAGAGGATTCTCAGTACAAGCGGATCAAAGGGGCAAGAGCAGGCCACATAAACCCATTTTTGGGGTTTGAGATCTGAGCCTTCGATCGTAGGTTTAGGTTTTGGGTTCCTTTAAATGCTTGATGTCGCAGCTAAGAAAAGAAGGGAGCGAGGGAGGTTCTGGGACGGCAAAAGGAAAAACCAGGAGGAGAGTAACAGAGAGGGGGTCGGCGGCTAGGTTTAGCAAAAAGAAACGGAGAGATAGAGAGAGAGCTTACGTGAAGAGGGAGACAGCTGAGAGGGGTGCAATGGCAGAGTTTGTGAGGAGGAGAACGGCAAGGGTAAGAGACAGAGGAGAGGCGACGAGGAGGCTGAGGAAAAAACAGAGAGAGAAGAAAGAGATCAGAAAGCTTGAGAGGGGGACGGCTGGAAGTCTGAGAAAAGAAAAGGAAAAGCAGGGAACAGAAACAGAAAAAGGGCTTCCGGAAAAGAAAAAGAAAAAAGGAAGAAAACCCGCAAGCGGGTTTTGGCACAGCATGACGGCTGGAGAATCTGGGAGAGACAACGGGAGAAGGAAAGATCCGAGGGTGTAGGAAAAGGAAATCTGGGAAAGGAAAACGCAGAGCGGCTGCGGTGTCAGAGGAGATCGCTACTTGGGTGACTGTAGAACTCAACCGGCCTGGTTTCGTTGCCAAGCTCTGTGAGAAGGTGAACGTCGAGGGTCTTATTGTCGACGCTGGCTGTGGTGGTTGCGCTGCCGTTGCTGTTGCTGCTTTCCTTCTACTGCTGCCGATTCCAGCACCACACTCCGCCCCAAAGCCTGCTGGCTATGGTTGAAGGTCCTCACTGCCGTTACCACCTCACCGGAACCCACCGTCCTCATCTGCGGAATTTTTTTTTTACGAAGCAAGAGCACTCTTTGATTTCGCAACTTCATTCCTGGAAATCAGCGTGACTTCCTAGAGTGTTACACGTTCATCCCACTCCTCTCAGGTAACCATGAATCTTGGGATATTTTTGCAGCGAGTTTTTTTCATGTTTGGCCTCTTGATGGTTTTCCCTGGTTGTTTTTTATTGTTCGTGTTTTGTTGCAATGTTGATGATGGTTTTAGCAGTAAAAGGCATGGGTATCCTGATTTTTGTTAATTTAGAAATTGGTTGCATGATCTGTGGTTTGGATAATGAAGCCCACAAAGATTGCAGCAATCTTACGAATGTGTTGTTGATTACAAGAAACCTCCTTTTGCTTGAACTCTCGGCTTGATGGCCATTAAAACGTTCAATATTTTTCTTGCTTGCGTTTAGACTTCCTGGAGCTGAACTTCGTGTATAAAATCTGCTGCAATGAACTTGAAAGCTCTCTGCTTGTTGCAGCAGTGCGCGCGGACAGCTTGTGTGCGTTTTGTTTTGCTGAATTAGCTGCTCAATGAATTTGCACACTTACACTAAAAACCAGGGAATAAAGAAAAGCTGATTGTTTGAGACGGGGAGGGAGGATGGACCACATATTTGGTATTCTTTTGCTTGTTCAAGTCGATGCTTTGAGGAGTTGAAATATTTATTTGGGTCCATTTGGTTAGTTTCAAGTGTTCACGTTTTGTGAGGAGGTGTAGAGCAATGGTTCTAATTGGATTCGTTTCAAAGCTGTTATGTGAATTTCTGTTTACCGAGAGTCTACATGTTATAGCAGAAAATTGCAGCAAGTTTGTAAGTGATAATGCAGCAGAGCTTGCCGAAAGAAATTGCAGAACTTTGTCATTTACCTTCGGTTTAATTTCCTGGAGTATAAACATCAAGATTCTAGGATAAAAGTGGGAAGAAAGCTTTGTTATCTTGTTGCTTTGATTCCAGTTTTTGGTTCGATTGAAATTGTTAAGGGATGTTTGAATGAAAGGAAGTTTGCATTTGTTGCGGAAAGCTTTCAGCAGAAATGTTTGTTGCAGAATGTTTCTTCATAGTATCTGCATGAAACTTTGCATGAAATTCTGCCAATTATTTGCATTTTTAAGGGGTGTTCAGCCATGTTAATTGGAGTAATTTCAAAGCTATTGTATGAATCTGCTGTGCTGAAATTGCGGAACTTTGTGCATGAAAATATGCGGCAGAACCTTGCCAAGAGCTTCATCAGTTGCTGAAGTTTTGTTAAAAATGTCTTCCCACGTTAATTTGCATGGAGTGTGCATGAAATGTTCCAAAAACAATTGCAGTTTGGCCCCCTAAGTCTCCCCTTGTTCCACTAGGACCCAATCAATTGAATAATTTCCTCAACTTGGTCCTTGGTAGTTTTAATTTTTGCAATTCATTGCTTGTCGGCTTCAATTAATTACCATGCTTTGTTTAATTGCACTTAATTCGTGATTTTAAGAGCTTTATGACCAAGTGAGCTTGTGTTTTGCATATTTTCTTTAATGTTCTTAATTAAATTGGTACCCTGACCATTTTATTTTTTGGAGGGTAAATTAGTAATTTCACTTCGTTAGGGCATCAACTCAAGGGAGGTATAACTTCTTTTATCTTTTTGTCTCTCCCTATGTGATCCAACGTGCTAAGTGAGAATTGCATGCCTACTTTACTTGCTTTCCTTGCTTTTCCTTAATTCATTTCATTTACTTTTGCTTTTATTAAGTCATTCTTTTATTTATGGGGTATATGTACACCTCTTGGCTTGTAATAGATAGGGCTCGGAGAGCATTTTTATTCATTTTTCCTCTTCCCCATTTGTTTTAGTTAGCAAATGTAATAGGTTCATTAGCTTGATTGCTTGCCTTTGTTGCTACGTGTTAATTTGTTTTATTAGGCTTTTGCATTTAGTCGAGCATGCTAAGTGTTATGTGCTACGTGTTTATAGGTGATTGGCATGTCTACTTGCTTTCTATAGTCGTAGATGAATGTGATGGATGAATGCGTCACCGTGGCTAGTCCAACGCTGGTCATGGTCTTTCCCCTCGAGCTCTCGCAAGTCCAATGCTTGTGAGAATTTTAGAAAAGGGCTAGTCTAATGCTAGACCCAATAGGCCGTCCCCTCTCGTTAGTACATACTTGCATGTCTCACTACATTTCATACATTTTTCTTAGTTTTCTAGCATTTGGTATGCTCCTCTAATCATTCCCCCTTCATTTTAGGTTTTTGCATCCTCATGCTAGTTATAGGGTACATTTGCTTGAGAGTCCCCTTTCGGTAAGGGAAACGAGCGAGTGTGGCTACAGAATAGCCTTAGCACGCTAGTTCTTCCTTCTAATCAAAGGGAAAATTAAAAATCATGAAGTTAGAAGTCATTCCCGTACCCGACTTGATGCACTCCTCTAGGTTCATGAACCTCCATTTTACCATATCACTTTTCATTTTTTTATCTACATTTTCTCGCTACTTATATTTTTCTCACTCCACATGCCATGTTCACACACTTCTCTTCTTTCCCTATCACTTATTTATTTTCTACCTCACAAAATTGCACCCAATTGTACTTAGATGCATTTACTACTATTATACCATATTTTCATCCACTTGCACACAAACACCTTTATTTTCTCAATTGGCACACATGCACTTTTCTTACATTTGCACACATGCACTTTTCTTTCATTTGCACACTTGCACTTATATTTGTATTTTTATTGTGTTTTTATTTTTGCATTCCTCTTACATTTTTCACACTTGCATTCATATTTGGGTCTTCATTTACATTACCCGTGACCTCTATGAGAGTTTTCTTATTGGCCATCACAACTCATGTGATTGGGACCAAAAAGCCTCATAAGAGACATTTTAGATTTAGGATTGCATTTTTTTCACATCCATTAGTCATATCCAACATGCAACACATACTTTGGGTAGAAAAATTGGGAAAAGAAGGGCAAAGTCACGCAAACTAGCTTTGGCTAGGGTAAGGGAGTGCCTTAGGCTTTGCCTTTGCCTTCTCCCTTATCAAATGTGACCCCCGATTTCTTTCTTTGGTTGCGTAGACCTAAAAATTCTTTAAAAAAGGGTTTGTTCGCTTTTCTTTTCCAAAAAATCACTTTTTTGGGTGACTTGGTACACCTAACTCTATACCAAGTGGCGACTCCGTTTTCAATTCAAAAAAACCCTTTTTTAAACTTTGTTTGGCCAAACCGTCGCATTTCACAATCCCACGGCCTTTTATTTTCATTTTCACCACACGTTCACATACATATCCCACACACTACTTTCACACCTGAAAAAGTGGGGCGCGACAGGGCAAGAGCCCCAGAGGAGTGCCCAGCGTGGAGGGTCAAGTGCGGGCATTAAGCCAACCTGTGGCTTCTGCGGGGCCAATCACATCGACGAAAACTGTTGGAAGAACAGTTCAATCTGAAAATGCTATAAATGTGGTAGTGCAAAACATTTGATTGCCCAATACCTAAGATGCAAAAAGAAAGACCTAAGCCACCGACTGAAGGGACCGCAGCTAAGCCATCGAGTGTAGGGGAAAATCGACCCAGAGGACCAGCTAGAGTCTATGTAATGAGTTAACAGGAGGTGACTGACTATTTGGCGGGCATCGAAGGTACGCCCTATCCTATCGGCGCACCGCAATAAGTTAATAGACCCGGAGGACAGGTACTTTTGTAAACCCTGCATTTATGGTTCACGAACAAGGTATCAATTTCGAGAACGAAATTGTTCTAAGAGGGGGAGGTTGTGAGGCCCAGTCCGTTCTTAAAATTGATATTAGGTTATATTTATTATTTGTGCAGTAACATTTGATTTTGGGAATACTTCGAAAACCCTAAGTTGGGTTAGGATTGAAACCCTAGTTGTATTAATTATAAGTTCGGGTGGTGCTTAAAGTGAGTTTAAAAGTTCGGAAAAAACCCTAAACTAGAAACGTTTTCTAGTGATATGATTTGTTAGAATTCTAAGTTGGGTTTAAAAACCCTTAATACTACCCAATCATTCTACAATAAGTGCAAATGAACCTAGAAAGTAGGGTTTCACTCTTCGTTTTTCAAGTTCGAGCAAGTTAGGGTTTTCACGTGTATCCATAGTGTAATTATCCGGTAAGGAGCAAGGATCAAATTTGGTGTTTAAGAGTGACTTTTAGGTGAGAAATAATAGGTGAGTAGGAGCAATGATAAAAAGTTAGTGAATAGGAAGTAAAAACCCTAGTACGTGTGTGATTTAAGGAAAAATGGCATGAACCGCGGTACCACGCATTACCGATTGACCGCACCACTTGACCACCACTTTCTTACCACATGAGCTCATTAATACTTGAGCAAAATATCTCCTTATTTCCAGCTAGCTTTGACCCGAAATTTAGGGCTAAAATTGCAAGGAAAGATAAAGAAATTTTGGTTGGCTTGGGTGGTGACAAGTGTTGGCTTCTCATGGCTCCTTGACCAAGACAAATTCCAACCTTCTTATCATCTATTTGGCTTCATTTTCACTCCATTTTTCTGCTGCTGGCCGAGAGAGAGAGAGTAAAAAAACATCAAGGGAAAGTTGCTCCATTTCTTCTTGAATCTAGCCACCAAGAGAGAAAGAAAGAAAACTAAACCGATTAAAGCTATCCTTGAGTGTATATTTAGTGAGGTGTTGGTGAAATTCTGAAGGGGAAGCTAGGGTTGCTCTTGGTAAACACTTAAGTAAGGTAAGGATGATGATTTCCCCATTTCTTACTTTTGATCTTGTTTAAATTAGCTTAGCATCTCAAATTTGTGGTGAATGATGGTTGTTATCATGTTTTGGGTGTTTTTCCTTTTAGTTACATGAATTAGGGTTTGATGGATTGCTGCCTATACTTGATGTATGGTTAATAAATGTTGTACCCAAGATTATATAGGGGGTTTTGGTAACAAGTGAAGCAAGAAATGAAGAAAGTTATCATTGAAACCAAAAATTCCAGATTTCTGGAAAAATTTCACCCTGTTCTGTCCGGTTCCAGTTCGTGTGGTTAGAGGCCGAATTAGGCTTGGCATAAAACATGAAAGTTGTAGAGAATGGTGTTTTATAGTTGCCTACAAAATTCTAACCCAATCGGAGCAACATAGCCTGTAAAAAGATCAAAATACCCTCACTGCCCTAGGATGCATTCCAGTGTTCCGTTTTAGACAATTCATCTATTTGGTTGTATTGATTCAATATAATCCGTGCAGATTTAGCCATTTGCCAAAACATGAAAGTTTCATTAATCTGTCTTAGATTTTCAACGCCATCAAGAACACCTCAAACGGATCTATGTAGTCTGAGTTATGGCCAAAATAGTCGCATCTATTCTAAACTCAGCATTCTGTCGTGTTTCTTGTTTTAGCCTCTGACTATGTTCTGTCCGTTTTGATAACATATGAACTGGGTGTTGACCTCTTCATAAGAAATGTGGATTTTGGTCTTAGCTTCGAAACGGTATAAAGTTCATCCAAATCCGAGTCCTGTAGCTCCAGTTATGACTAAAACAAGATCGGTTGTCAGAACTGCCTTCGAATTTGGACAGTTCTGACAGGAATGTTTGGACCCATTTTCCTCCATACTCTGTATTGATTCAGCTTTTGGTCCAAACATGAAAGTTATAACCTTATGTCTTAGCTTTATAACGCCTCTGGAATTTCTTGATTCTGATTTCTGAGCCGTGAGTTACGGTCTTTCAAACAGGGCCTGTTTGGTAAACCGAAATGAAATGGCTGGACCTAATTTGTGCATTTTTGACCAATACCTATTGAGATCTGGGTTGAGATGTCTAAATGAAAGTTGTAGCCCTTCCTCGTAGCTTCGAAACGATGTCTTACCCACCTTAATCCGACATTCTTACTCTAATTTTTGATCAAAACGGTTTGAGATGGCAGATTTGGCCGTTTTCATTTGCCGTTCCGCGCGCTCACGTGTACCCATTTTGCCGTTTTCGCACTTGCATGTGCTGATTTTACCGTTTTGCTTGTTTTGGGCATGTTAGTGGCCGTTTGTGATATAATGAGATGTAATCTTCTATTTCAGACCGTGGTGAGTTAGGCGGAGCTGGTGGGGCCTACTACTAGCTAACACGCACGAAGTGATTTCTGCTCTTGTACTACTTTTGTATTTTGAGTAAGTATTCGGGCCATTTTGTATATAACTTGCTTATGTGTTTAGAGAGAATGAAAGGGTACCTAGGCGAGGGTGTACTTTATCGCACTCGACCTAAACCCTAATTTACGTGCATATTTATACATGATATGTTTAAATGAACTATTTTGGGTTCGAACCCCTTGAGCTTGGAGCTCGGGGTGACTTTCGTGAGTTCGTGAAATATGTTGAAGTTGTGGGCCCGATCTCAAGACCTGGATGGACTATTCGAGCCGGCCGGGGCTTGGTCGAAGCCAATCCAACCTAGTCTGAAGTCATCAAGTTCGTAGGTTCTGGTTGTGAACCAAGTTTGTGACCCGAGCTTGTGACTCAAGCTCAAGTTTGTGATTTCGTTCGCTCGAGCAAGTTTGTGAGGTGACTGGCCAGTGAGGGTGATAAGGTGTTAGGTGGGAGTACAAGTGGAGTTCTACGGACCTTATATGTGGTCGACGGAGTGTCGGCAGGAGGTCACGCCTGGCGAACGACTTGGCTTTGGAGCCAACCCGTATCCTACCTTTGTGATGTTACATTTCTGTATTGATGTGAAATATTGGGATTTACATGTTCATTCGAATGTAAAATTTACGTGTTTACCCCTGTCTACTTACTAAGTTTCTAGCTTACCCCGTTTCCTTTATTTTCCTTAGCAGGGGACGACGCGGGGAACTCCTTGGCGCATTCACTATTATAGCTAGGTTTGCTTGTAATAGTTGGACAATTAAGATGGTTGTTTTTATTTTGGTGATTTGTGTAAGGACCCACCTTAGGGTTCACTTTCGGCTAATTGTTGTTACAATGTAAATGGTGGTTTGAATAGCTACTTTTGGGAATGTAAATAGAACTCTTTTGGCGTTAGATATATTGTGAATAGTACGCTTTTGGGTTTAACTAGTTTTATTGTTTTAAAATTTTGAGTCTTGGCGCGAGCTAGGCAGGCGTCCCGCCGATACCCTAGGGTTCGCCCTTGGAAGAAGCGGGAGCGTCACAGGTGGTATCAGAGCGCCTAGGTTAGAGTACTTGGGCAACTGTGGGACATGCGTGATAGGCATTAGGAATAGGTGATTCTCTTTAAGATGAATGATATATCTTAAACTGAAATGCCGGCTAACTAACGAATTAATTGTAGACACCAAATTTTTGACTTTATTATTAGTTTTATTGATATTTATTTTAGTTGGTTTTACTAATCTCATTTTTAGACATTTTAGCATAAAAAAAAAAGAAAGAAAAGGAAAAGTCAAAAAATCAATCAAAGGACAAAAAACAAGACATATGAACCTATTTTGAGGAGGAGATCTGGACCTTTCATTTTAGGGTGAGTTTATGGGGAAGGCATTAAAAAGGGGAGCCGTAGGTTGAGAAAAGGGAGGGAGAGAATAAGAGCAACGGGGAGGAAAAGAAAAAGCTTGGTCTGGGAGCTTGAAAAAACGGAGAGGAGTCACGGACTGGGGGTGAAAAAAGAAACAGAGGGAAAATGATTGGCGGTTTGGGCGAGGAAGAAAACATGGCAAGGCCAAAGGGTGAAAGGGGCGGCGGACAAGGGATTAGCAAGGAGGAACTGACGGCTGAAAAAGGGAATCAAGAAGCAACCGAGAGGGAAAAATAGCTAAGGGGGGGCAAAAGAAAAATAGAGCAGAACGAAAAAACTGAGCAAAAACAGAGGGAAGGAAAGGGAGCTTCGGTCAGAAAAAAAAAACAGAGAGGAGGCTTCATCTGGGTTGGAAGAAAAACAGAGAAAGGAAACGGAAAAGAGAGGGGGGCAAAAACAGGGGAAGGTCGAAGGGGCTTCACGAAAAAAACAGAGAAAAGGGAGAAGCCAACAGCGGCTAGGTTCTGAGTGGGCTGACCAGAAAAAGAATGAAACCAGGGTAAAAAAAAAAAAAAAAAAAAAACCAAACGGGGATTGAAAGAGAGGTCTGGTAGCTTTGGGATGAAAAAAGAGAGCAGAGAGTTGCGGTTTTGAGGGAGGCTTCGGACAGAAAAAGCAGAGGTTCAAGGCTGGAAGAAAACAGAGCATGAAAAGAAAAATTGAGGAAGGATTTCGAACAAGAAAAAGACTTGGCAGAAGGCTCGTAGCCGCTGCCGTTCACGGGAACCGCCATTGCTCGCCACCGCATCATCGGAATTCACCGCTGCCGCTCGTGAATCTTCACCGTGAGAAACAATGTAAGTTATTCTTTTCCTTTTACATTTCAGTTTTTTCTTCAAGAATGGATTTCAGAAACATGTCTGCCGTGGGTTTGTTCATTGCAATCATCCTGTTGATGGTTCATGATTTTAGCATACGCATGTTCATGTATTGTTTGGGTTGTTATCTCTTGCGTTTTTGACAAATTTGGGGCTAATTATAATATTGATTGAGCAAAGAATCGTTGAAATCCTTCATGCCCATTGATTGCTTGATAAAATACCCCAACGAAAATTTTGAACCAAAGGTGTAAATCTGATAAGGTTCCGTATGCATGGGAGGAGAGTTCCCATCAGCCCAAGGCTTAGTTGAAACCCGTGAGTGTACCCAGAAATTTGAGAGAGACCGATTATGTTTTTCTTCTATTTCCTTTTTTGCCGTAGAACGAGGATGATGTTTATATGGTTTTGTTCTGGTTCTTCCCTGTTTCATGATATGGCAACGGCACTTTGCACAAAAATTCTGTTTTGATCACCTGTTTTTTCCTCCTTTTCCTTTAGTATAATTCTCTCACCTCTTTCTGATGTTTCTGGTCTTGTCTATAAGAAAGTTTATTGGGTTGCTGTGAATTCTGGTTTTTGCTATTGCGCAAGTTGATGAATCAATTCAATTTTGATTAATGCACCTGACCTGTTTGATAAAAGGCCTCTGCGAAAGCTTGAGCTGAAGAAAATAATCTGGAAAATTTTGTATGCTTGTCAGGGCAGAAAGGAGAATTTTGAGAAATTTCGATATGCTTGTATTGCGCCTTTTCTGTTTTTCTATCCTTTTCCTTGTATAAATTCGAGTTCCATCTGGAATTGGTGTGAGAGAGAGAGCTTGTGCGAGTTGTATTTTTCTTTTGGGAATGGTCAGAGTTGAATTTTTTGTGTTCTTGTCCGTGAAGAAAGCTGAAATGGTAGCTGGCATTGAGATCGTTTGAAAAAGATGATTATTTGTCTAATTTTGTAGTTTCAGTCCCGCAATTTTCCTTTTTCTTTGTGATTTAATCCCAAAGTTTTTTGAACATCATAATTCGACCCCAAAAACCTTCATAATGCATTCAATTAGGTCCCTGCTTTCGTTGCATTTTTATCCATCAAGTCCCCCTTGTTCACCGTGGCCTCAAAATTTGGAAGAATCAAATCCATTTTGCCTTTCTTGAGTTTAATCCTATGTTTGCCTATTTCATGTGACTTTTTGGGATAAGTTAAGTTTGGGTTTTAGACCATATTTGTGGCTTAATAATTTTGGTTGATTTGCTTATGTTGATTGGGCTTAGTATTATGGTTTAGGTTTTGGGTAATTATATCAGATCCGCTTTGTGAGAATGGGTTTAATTTATTTTGTTTGGGTTTTTGGCTTGGGCCAGAGGATCATGACCCATCTGTTTGGTTGGCTAGTCTTGGGCCAAAATAGCTAAGCTAGCCCATCTGTTTTTACTTGGGTTTTCGGTTGGGCTTGGAAGGTTTTGGCCCAATGGTTTGGTCCGTTAAGAAATCAGAAAACAATTTTGCAAATCAGTCCCTAAATTTCTCCTTAATTGTACTGTAGCCCTGGACATTTTCAACTTATTTCAATTGGGTCCCTAACTTAATTGCAAATAGGCCCCTAAACTTTATTTTTCTTTAATTTTGGCCCCAAAATTTTGTCAATCTTTGCAATCAAGTCCTTTCTTCTTTTGACTTCTTGAATGTGGGTTGTCTACATGATTTAATTGATTCAATTTCATGTTTACTTTTATCTCTTGTGATTATTTTTTGATTAAAGTGGTGCCTTGACCCTTTTATTGTTTTGAAACTAATATTCTCTTCATTTCACAACTCAAGGGAGGTAACCTCTATCTCCTTGATTTTATTTTTCCTACGTGCTCCTACGTGTTTTGTGTGAATATGCATACTTTAATTTGCTTTTCATTTTATTAATGTTCAATTGCCCGTTCTCGCGTTCTTTTATTTCGCCTTCTTTAATTAAGCAAGTTATTCGTGGGCATTTGAACCCCAATTTGTAATAGTTAGGTATTTATTATTATTATTTATTCCCCCTTAGATTGTAGTAGGGTTCCCCGAATGTAATAGTTAGGGCTTTATTTGCTTTATTTGCCTTGTGTGTTTTTGCATGCCTATGTGTTACGTGTTAATTTGCTTTATTAGGCTCTTGCATCTAGTCGAGCATGCTAAGTGTTATGTGCTATGTGTTTATATGTGATTGGCATGTCTACTTGCTTTCTATAGTCATAGATGAATGATGGATGAATGCACGTCACCACACTAGTCCAACGCTAGTTGTGGCTCTTTGTCCCGTTTTCCACTAGTCCAACGCTAGTAGGAATTCATAGATATGGGCTAGTCCAACGCTAGACCCTTAGGGATTTCCCTCGCTAGTTCATACTTGCAATATTCACTACATTTCATGCATTTTTCTTAGCTTTCTAGCATTTGGCATGATCCTCCAACCCTTTCCCTTTCATTTTAGGTTTTTGCATTCTCATGCTAGTTATAGGGTACATTTGCTTGAGAGTCCCCTTTCGATAAGGGAAACGAGCGAGTGTGGCTACAAAATAGCCTTAGCACGCTAGTTCTTCCTTCTAATCAAAGGAAAAATTAAAGTCGTGAAATTAGGAGTCATTCCCGTACCCGACTTGATGCATTCCTCTAGGTTCATGCACTTTCATTCTCATCATGTCACTCCCTCACCTTCTTTATCCACATTTTTTCACTACTTATATCTTTTTGAATACAAATGCCATGATAACACGTCTTTCTTCTTATCACTTGTTTTTCCACCTCACAAATTGCACCCAATTGCACTTATAAGTATCTACTATCATATTTTCATCCATTTGCACACAAACACTTTTATTTTCTACACTTTGCACACGCGCACCTGTCTTACATTTGCACACATGCACGTTTCCTTACACTTGCACACTTACACTCATATTTGAGTTTTCATTTGCATCATTCGCGACCTCTATGAGGACTTGCCTTATTGGCCACCACAACTCATGTGGTTGGGACCAAAAGCCTTGTAAGAGACATTTTAGATTTAGGATTGTATTTCTTTTTCATACCCATTAGTCATATCCAACGTGCAACGCATATTTTTGGGTAGAAAAATTAGGAAAAGAAGGACTAAGTCACGCAACTAGCTTTTGCTAGGGTAAGGGAGTGCCTTAGGCTTTGCCTTTGCCTTCTCCCTTATCAAATGTGACCCCCGATCCCTCACTTTGGTTACGTAGACCCAAAAGTTCTTTAAAAAGGGTTTGTTTGCTTTTCATTCAAAAAATCACTTTTTGGGTGACTTGGTACACCCTAACTCTATACCAAGTGGCGACTCCATTTTTCATGCAAAAAACCCTTTTTGAACTTTGTTTGGCCAAATCGTCGCATTTTCAAGTCCCATGGCCTTTTATTTTCATTTTCACACACGTTCACATACACACTACTTTCACTACCACATCAAAAAGTGGGGCGCGACAATTGGCGACTCCACTGGGGACTTCCTAAGTGGGTCCAAGCATTTGATTTAGCTATTCTTTTCCTTTTTCTACCCTTTTTATGCATAGCATTTGGATATTAGGGTTGCATTTTTCCTTTTTAGGATTTTTGCATTTCGCGCGTATCAACTCACTCACTCACCCATTTGGCGTACGATTGATTTGATGGATGGATGATTTATTTATGTGATTCCGCGCTTTGTATTGCATTTGGGTGGGGGACATACCCTAGAGCCTCGCGTTGGTTCTTGATCCCTCCCCTCCAAACGAGCACTAGCATACGTGCATACGCTTTAATTATTTATCCCTCCTTTATTTTTCTTTTAGTGGCTTGTCACGCCACTCCACCTTACTAGGATTTTAGGCGACCCACTTGGACGTGTGATCGTGACACGACGTGTGCGTAGCACGATCCGAGGGGTCACTCAATCTTCCACTTTAAGCTTTGGGTTGATAGCCTTTAGCTTTTAGTCGAAGGTTGAGGATTTTTTATAGATTCACTCAGACATGTGGCCGTGACACGACGTGTGCGTAGCAATGTCTGGGGAATCGCTCGAGCCACCGACAAAGAACCTTGGGATTGATGACCTTTGGTTTCTAAGTCTGAAGGCTCGGGGACCTAAGACCAATCGAGTCTAGATGCATTAGTGAGCCAATACCGCATGCATCCATGATAGCTTGCCTAGGATAGAGTCTGTCTTGCCCTATTAGGGACACTATTCACGAGGGGAGGGGTCCAACCCCTTCCTCCCTTTATTGCTTTATTTCTTTGTATTAATTTCATTGCTACAATGTGTTATGTGTATTTATCTGGCTGAACTAACTTTTCTTGGTTTTGTGTCCCCATTGCATTCACAAACCCTAGCAAATAAGAGGTCTGGCGTGACTTTCTTTTAGAACCTACCCTCGTAGATAGGTTATTGCACGTTTAAAGATTTTGGTATATTGCATTCATAGATTAATAATTGCATAGCATTCTAAGCCTACCTTGGCGTATAAAAGGTCCTTTTAGGTCATGATTTCATTTCAAATTGCATGTTTTACTGCTTTAATAAAGTGGCATCATGCATAAACTCTAGAAAGGGAATGCCATTTAGGGGATCCCACGTTAGGACTAAACCGCCTTGTGTCTCGGATACTTAATCCAAGGAGACTTGCACGTTTATATTTTTGTACCATCCAAAGGGGTAGTGCACAAGGTAAGGTAGGATCCGATCATTTTCATAGAGCGATCTTTGGAATATGAGCGTTTAATAATCATTTTTTGGCCATTTTATCTAATCGGTAAAAATCCCTTGCAAAAGGACATTAATTTGAAGAAATTCACAAATGATTTCCTCGCTATTGAGACGATAAATAAACTGAGGCCAAAATTTGATTTTAGAAGGCTCATAGACTAATGCATCAAGCCATTCAGATCCATTGGATCGTTTTATTCATCATTTCATCCAGTCCATTTTATCAATTTTTAGGGCAACTCGGTCGTTTTTGAATAATTCATCATTTCACTCGAGAACGTTTGATCATTGATTTCATTCAATTTATTCGATTAAGTTTAATTCATTTTTTAGGGTTATCCATTCAATTTTCAATAAATAATCAAAATTCATCCAATGCATTTGACCATTTTACCCCTTTTGGCACATCATGCGTCGATCAAAATAAACAATTCATTCGGACTTTGTCCTTATTTTTAGGACGAATGTTTCTTCTCACTCCAAATTGGCCAAATTTTTCAAATCATTTTTCACTCAATCAATTGATCGGATTCATCAGGTATGGTATAGTGCCTACCCTAGAGGATTGCATTTTCATGCTAGGCCTACCCTTGGCATAAAAAGGTTCCCCCATAGGACATGCATACCGATTTTTTTATTCTTGCTTACTGACTCTGGTTTTTTTTTTCTTTTGTTTTTCCCCTCCCCCTGCATTCATAAAAATATTTCAATAAAGGGAAGTACTTTTCTATATCTGATAACAATTTTGATCTGGAAAAGTTTGAAAATTACTTGATTCTTAGGCAGGCTTTACAACGTGAATTCGAAATTCATCTGAAAGCGCTCGTGCAAAACATCGGATTTCATTGCTCAAAGAAAAAGGGGATATGTGTATACATGTGCAAAGGAGTTTTGTAGAATTTTCCTCATATGTATTGTTTTAAAAATTTTCAAACATTGGCAATAATGAAGCTTTTGTTCAGACAATTATTTGTTTTGCATAATACTCGTGTACATTTCATTCTTTATTGAGCTCATTAAGAGATTTCGTGATGAATTTTAAGAAATAAGACCGAATTGAGAGTTTTTTCAACCTCCAGCCTGAAAACTCACAAATGTATACACTAGATTGGTGATCCGAGCTATACAATAAGAGTGCTCAAAAATTGAAAGAAGTCACTCAAAAGGCCCCATGAGATCCCTTTTCTCCTTTACTTAACCCCAAAGTAAAATCAGTCACATTGATTGATAAATTGCAAATTGGGGCGATCTTTGCTTGAGAAATGTCCACTGTATCTAACCGATTCAATTCACATCTAAGTGAAAGCAAAAATGTGCATTATTCTTATTTGTTTGAAAAATTTGGAATGATACTTCGAGCATTCGTTTCTCTACCTATACAGATTTTTATCATTTGCTCTCCCATTTGAGCCTATAAAAGAATAATTTCGTTTCAAATAAGAGCCCTAATGATCACTACCCTATATTGGAAAATTTTCAAATATCAAAAAGGGGAATGGATTTTCAATAACCATTTCGTTACTTTGGTTGTCATGAGGTGTAAGAATGATGCTTTGGCCGTCGTTTCTACAACCTAAACACCATTTATCCCTTGCATCCTCATTTGAACTAAAATTGGTGGTTCTTTTCGAATGCACTTATGATCGCACCCATCATTGGGGAAGGAGATTGGGAATTTTGGGAAAAAGGAAAAAGCAAAGGGGAAAGGAACCGCGAATTGGGGAAATTTGATTCTATCTGGGCTTTCAATTTTCGAAAAGAAAAGAAAAGAGGAAAAAAGACACAGTTCTGTTCCGGTGGATCACTTATGTTTCATAGATATGGAGTGAGCAAGAGTCTTCCTCAATCAGTTAATTCAGATACATGCCAGAGATTTCCCATTAATGAAAGTTTCCTTCTCAGAGTTATTGTAAGGAACGGAATACAAGTCAGGCCATCTTTTTTCCAATCAAACATTCTATCCCTAGTTATCCCTTTTGAGCCTTCAGAATAAAATACTTCATTCGGCAACCCCTGAGAATCGCAAACCCCACACTGGGGCAAGTTTTGAGTTAGAAAAGAAAAAGTTTCAAGAAGTGAAAAGTGATAATGCAACAAAATCAAAAGCAAAAGAAGAAAGAGAACCTCAGTTAAAAATAAACTGGGGCAAATTTTGTGAAAAGTTCAAGAATGGCAAAAGGCCGACAAGTCAAAAGACGAAAGAAAATGAAAGAGAAAAAGCCTCAATTGAGCATAAACCGGGGCAAAATTTGATTTAGCCCTAAAATAGGTTGGCGCAACAATTGCGATCTCAGATTCTTCAAACCACTTTTGAAATCCGCTTTCAAGTCTTAACTTTTCTAAGCACCCCACCTGCCCCCATTACAAAAGCCGAAAGTCCTGACTTCTGTTCTTTGCAATGGCCCTGTCAAGAAAATTTCTGATGCCGGAAAATTTTAGCTGTATTTCTGAATTGCTTGGGTATGAGGTTGACACTGCTCTTCATGTGAAAACCCGCGGAGGCACTTTTGAAAAAGGGAAAAGGAAAAGAAAAAAAAGCGAATGCAAAAGAAAGATGCAAAAGACTTGATACTGAAGTCCCTGGTGAATGATGAGAAAAATGCAAACAAAGTCTGAGATCTTTGAGTCCAAAATAGGGGCAATTTTGGAAAAATGCGATCTTCGGTGCAATGTCCTTGAAAGACTTATCCTTTAACTATCGTTTTCAAGCCACATTACAAGCTCTTAAAGTCCATCGTTGACTTATTCCTTCATGACAACCCAAAGTGAGGATTATGTTCATAAGAAACCCATCGATCACTCATGATCATAAGGGTATAACCAGTTTTTCGCATGTTTATCTATCGTTTCTACCCATACGTTGCAAGCTTCTAAAGCTTATGCGTTGACTAAGTTTTCTTAAGAAATAAGGGTGACAAACTCTTTGCTTTCACTAAGATGTAATGTTGAATGCGTTACAATTTTGGGCACAAGAACCAGACAAATCTTGACCTCTCATTTTCCTTGGCCACCTCAAATCAGACATAAAGTCACTTGATTGGTCCTGAAGATGGGCCAATTGGAAGTTGTGACCCATTACCCAAAACACAGATGCTAAAAGTGAGGAAGAAATCTTCTTTAATTTGGTGTTACTTCAAGAAATTCATCATGAAATTTCTGCATGAACTCAACGTTCAAATTTCTTCACGTTGTATATGATTACTTTCTAAGTGTTGGAAAGTGCGATTTCTCTTGGTTCAAATAAATGGGGAACCATCTGAACAAATTTTTTGCAATCAAATGGGCCCATACTGGGGCAAAATTCTTATTTGCAAGCTTTCGCAAAATAAGCCCACTGGGGCAAATTTTTCATAGCTCGTTTGAGGATTTCGTCAAAGAGTCAATCACGCTACTCTTTCCATGAGTAGTAGTTGCAAAAATAATTCAAGTGCATGTCATACTTTGGCAAGCCCCCTGTACAGGTATTCATAGTTGAAATCAACGAAAGAGCTTCTGAGTTGTGGAAGGCCGATGCCGAAGAAAGAGAAGAAAGAAGGGAAAAGGGCCCTACACTGGGGCAAATTATTTCGACAAGTCTCTCTCAGTCAGGAAAAATCAAAAATCAAAAAATCAAAAAATCAAAAAATCAAAAAATCAAAAAATCAAAAAATCAAAAAATCAAAAAATCAAAAAAAATCAAAAAATCAAATCAAGTTCATCACGGTATGCTCGGGTTTGATCCCACTGTCCGATTGTCAAGACATTTTCATCGCTACTGGAGCGTGGGTTAGTCCCGCCAGTAAGCATTTCATTTACATCGCTACTGGAACGTGGGTCAGTCCCGCTAGTAAGAATTTTCATTTACATCGCCACTGGAGCGTGAGGTTAGTCCCGCCAGTGAGCATTTCATTTGCACAGCCACTGGAGCGTGAGGTTAGTCCCGCCAGTGAGCATTTCGTTTACATCGCTACTGGAACGTGGGTCAGTCCCGCCAGTAAGCATTTTCATTTTCACAACCACTGGAGCGTGAGGTTAGTCCCGCCAGTGTGCATTTCATTTTCACAACCACTGGAGCGTGAGGTTAGTCCCGTCAGTGAGCATTTCATTTTCACAGCCTTTGGAGCGTGAGGTTAGTCCCGCCAGTGAGCATTTCATTTACATCGCTACTGGAACGTCGGTCAGTCCCGCCAGTAAGCATTTTCATTTACATTGCCACTAAACATGGGTTAGTCCCACTAGTGTGCATTTGGTTTTCTTTGCCGCTAAACATGGATCAGTCCCACTAGCGAGCATTTCATTTTCATTGCCGTTAACCATGGGTCAGTCCCACTAACGTGCACTTCATGTTTCATTGCCACTAAACATGGGTTAGTCCCACTAGTGTGCATTTGGTTTTCTTTGCTGCTAAACATGGGTCAGTCCCACTAGCGCGCGTTTCATTTTCATTGCCGTTAAACATGGGTCCGTCCCACTAACGTGCATTTCATGTTTCATTGCCACTAGACATGGGTTAGTCCCACTAGTGTGCATTTTATTTTTTTTTTGCCGCTAAACATGGGTCAGTCCCACTAGCGCGTGTTTCATTCTCATTGATCGTTTTAAATTTCCTGTTCAGGCCAGTCCCATGACTTAAAACTTTATTCGGGCCAGTCCCATGACTTTAAATTCCTGTTCGGGTCAGTCCCGTTTAAATTTCTGTTCGGGTCAGTCCCGTTTAAATTCCTGTTCGGGTCAGTCCCGTTTAAATTTCTGTTCGGGTCAGTCCCGTTTAAATCCTGTTCGGGTCAGTCCCGTTTAAATTACTGTTCTTGTTCGGGTCAGTCCCGTTTAAATTTCTGTTTGGTTCAATCCCATTTCAACATTTGGATAAAGAGGTCAGTCCTCGTTTCAAGGGCGGCAATCGTTGGAATCATTTGCAGCTGAATAATGCAGGTAAGTATTTGGTGTCTACTTTTTTGTCTCAATTTTTTTTAAAACTCAGACAAAGAGGGGCAAACTGTAGACACCAAATTTTTGACTTTATTATTAGTTTTATTGATATTTATTTTAGTTGGTTTTACTAATCTCATTTTTAGACATTTTAGCATAAAAAAAAAAGAAAGAAAAGGAAAAGTCAAAAAATCAATCAAAGGACAAAAAACAAGACATATGAACCTATTTTGAGGAGGAGATCTGGACCTTTCATTTTAGGGTGAGTTTATGGGGAAGGCATTAAAAAGGGGAGCCGTAGGTTGAGAAAAGGGAGGGAGAGAATAAGAGCAACGGGGAGGAAAAGAAAAAACTTGGTCTGGGAGCTTGAAAAAACGGAGAGGAGTCACGGACTGGGGGTGAAAAAAGAAACAGAGGGAAAATGATTGGCGGTTTGGGCGAGGAAGAAAACATGGCAAGGCCAAAGGGTGAAAGGGGCGGCGGACAAGGGATTAGCAAGGAGGAACTGACGGCTGAAAAAGGGAATCAAGAAGCAACCGAGAGGGAAAAATAGCTAAGGGGGGGCAAAAGAAAAATAGAGCAGAGCGAAAAAACTGAGCAAAAACAGAGGGAAGGAAAAGGAGCTTCGATCAGAAAAAAAAACAGAGAGGAGGCTTCATCTGGGTTGGAAGAAAAACAGAGAAAGGAAACGGAAAAGAGAGGGGGGCAAAAACAGGGGAAGGTCGAAGGGGCTTCACGGAAAAAACAGAGAAAAGGGAGAAGCCAACAGCGGCTACGTTCTGAGTGGGCTGACCAGAAAAAGAATGAAACCAGGGTAAAAAAAAAAAAAAAAAGAAACCAAACGGGAATTGAAAGAGAGGTCTGGTAGCTTTGGGATGAAAAAAGAGAGCAGAGAGCTGCGGTTTTGAGGGAGGCTTCGGACAGAAAAAGCAGAGGTTCAAGGCTGGAAGAAAATAGAGCATGAAAAGAAAAATTGAGGAAGGATTTCGAACAAGAAAAAGACTTGGCAGAACGCTCGTAGCCGCTGCCGTTCACGGGAACCGCCATTGCTCGCCACCGCATCATCGGAATTCACCGCTGCCGCTCGTGAATCTTCACCGCTGCCGCTCGTGAATCTTCACCATGAGAAACAATGTAAGTTATTCTTTTCCTTTTACATTTCAGTTTTTTCTTCAAGAATGGATTTCAGAAACATGTCTGCCGTGGGTTTGTTCATTGCAATCGTCCTGTTGATGGTTCATGATTTTAGCATACGCATGTTCATGTATTGTTTAGGTTGTTATCTCTTGCGTTTTTGACAAATTTGGGGCTAATTATAATATTGATTGAGCAAAGAATCGTTGAAATCCTTCATGCCCATTGATTGCTTGATAAAATACCCCAACGAAAATTTTGAACCAAAGGTGTAAATCTGATAAGGTTCCGTATGCATGGGAGGAGAGTTCCCATCAGCCCAAGGCTTAGTTGAAACCCGTGAGTGTACCCAGAAATTTGAGAGAGACCGATTATGTTTTTCTTCTATTTCCTTTTTTGCCGTAGAACGAGGATGATGTTTATATGGTTTTGTTCTGGTTCTTCCCTGTTTCATGATATGGCAACGGCACTTTGCACAAAAATTCTGTTTTGATCACCTGTTTTTTCCTCCTTTTCCTTTAGTATAATTCTCTCACCTCTTTCTGATGTTTCTGGTCTTGTCTATAAGAAAGTTTATTGGGTTGCTGTGAATTTTGGTTTTTGCTATTGCGCAAGTTGATGAATCAATTCAATTTTGATTAATGCACCTGACCTGTTTGATAAAAGGCCTCTGCGAAAGCTTGAGCTGAAGAAAATAATCTGGAAAATTTTGTATGCTTGTCAGGGTAGAAAGGAGAATTTTGAGAAATTTCGATATGCTTGTATTGCACCTTTTCTGTTTTTCTATCCTTTTCCTTGTATAAATTCGAGTTCCATCTGGAATTGGTGTGAGAGAGAGAGCTTGTGCGAGTTGTATTTTTCTTTTGGGAATGGTCAGAGTTGAATTTTTTGTGTTCTTGTCCGTGAAGAAAGCTGAAATGGTAGCTGACATTGAGATCGT
Organism: Coffea eugenioides; assembly: GCF_003713205.1. NCBI lineage: Eukaryota > Viridiplantae > Streptophyta > Magnoliopsida > Gentianales > Rubiaceae > Coffea > Coffea eugenioides. The sequence continues at coordinate 14,311,664 of NC_040039.1, forward strand.
TTGAAGAAGATGATTATTTGTCTAATTTTGTAGTTTCAGTCCCGCAATTTTCCTTTTTCTTTGTGATTTAATCCCAAAGTTTTTTGAACATCATAATTCGACCCCAAAAACCTTCATAATGCATTCAATTAGGTCCCTGCTTTCGTTGCATTTTTATCCATCAAGTCCCCCTTGTTCACCGTGGCCTCAAAATTTGGAAGAATCAAATCCATTTTGCCTTTCTTGAGTTTAATCCTATGTTTGCCTATTTCATGTGACTTTTTGGGATAAGTTAAGTTTGGGTTTTAGACCATATTTGTGGCTTAATAATTTTGGTTGATTTGCTTATGTTGATTGGGCTTAGTATTATGGTTTAGGTTTTGGGTAATTATATCAGATCCGCTTTGTGAGAATGGGTTTAATTTATTTTGTTTGGGTTTTTGGCTTGGGCCAGAGGATCATGACCCATCTGTTTGGTTGGCTAGTCTTGGGCCAAAATAGCTAAGCTAGCCCATCTGTTTTTACTTGGGTTTTCGGTTGGGCTTGGAAGGTTTTGGCCCAATGGTTTGGTCCGTTAAGAAATCAGAAAACAATTTTGCAAATCAGTCCCTAAATTTCTCCTTAATTGTACTGTAGCCCTGGACATTTTCAACTTATTTCAATTGGGTCCCTAACTTAATTGCAAATAGGCCCCTAAACTTTATTTTTCTTTAATTTTGGCCCCAAAATTTTGTCAATCTTTGCAATCAAGTCCTTTCTTCTTTTGACTTCTTGAATGTGGGTTGTCTACATGATTTAATTGATTCAATTTCATGTTTACTTTTATCTCTTGTGATTATTTTTTGATTAAAGTGGTGCCTTGACCCTTTTATTGTTTTGAAACTAATATTCTCTTCATTTCACAACTCAAGGGAGGTAACCTCTATCTCCTTGATTTTATTTTTCCTACGTGCTCCTACGTGTTTTGTGTGAATATGCATACTTTAATTTGCTTTTCATTTTATTAATGTTCAATTGCCCGTTCTCGCGTTCTTTTATTTCGCCTTCTTTAATTAAGCAAGTTATTCGTGGGCATTTGAACCCCAATTTGTAATAGTTAGGTATTTATTATTATTATTTATTCCCCCTTAGATTGTAGTAGGGTTCCCCGAATGTAATAGTTAGGGCTTTATTTGCTTTATTTGCCTTGTGTGTTTTTGCATGCCTATGTGTTACGTGTTAATTTGCTTTATTAGGCTCTTGCATCTAGTCGAGCATGCTAAGTGTTATGTGCTATGTGTTTATATGTGATTGGCATGTCTACTTGCTTTCTATAGTCATAGATGAATGATGGATGAATGCACGTCACCACACTAGTCCAACGCTAGTTGTGGCTCTTTGTCCCGTTTTCCACTAGTCCAACGCTAGTAGGAATTCATAGATATGGGCTAGTCCAACGCTAGACCCTTAGGGATTTCCCTCGCTAGTTCATACTTGCAATATTCACTACATTTCATGCATTTTTCTTAGCTTTCTAGCATTTGGCATGATCCTCCAACCCTTTCCCTTTCATTTTAGGTTTTTGCATTCTCATGCTAGTTATAGGGTACATTTGCTTGAGAGTCCCCTTTCGATAAGGGAAACGAGCGAGTGTGGCTACAAAATAGCCTTAGCACGCTAGTTCTTCCTTCTAATCAAAGGAAAAATTAAAGTCGTGAAATTAGGAGTCATTCCCGTACCCGACTTGATGCATTCCTCTAGGTTCATGCACTTTCATTCTCATCATGTCACTCCCTCACCTTCTTTATCCACATTTTTTCACTACTTATATCTTTTTCAATACAAATGCCATGATAACACGTCTTTCTTCTTATCACTTGTTTTTCCACCTCACAAATTGCACCCAATTGCACTTATAAGTATCTACTATCATATTTTCATCCATTTGCACACAAACACTTTTATTTTCTACACTTTGCACACGCGCACCTGTCTTACATTTGCACACATGCACGTTTCCTTACACTTGCACACTTACACTCATATTTGAGTTTTCATTTGCATCATTCGCGACCTCTATGAGGACTTGCCTTATTGGCCACCACAACTCATGTGGTTGGGACCAAAAGCCTTGTAAGAGACATTTTAGATTTAGGATTGTATTTCTTTTTCATACCCATTAGTCATATCCAACGTGCAACGCATATTTTTGGGTAGAAAAATTAGGAAAAGAAGGACTAAGTCACGCAACTAGCTTTTGCTAGGGTAAGGGAGTGCCTTAGGCTTTGCCTTTGCCTTCTCCCTTATCAAATGTGACCCCCGATCCCTCACTTTGGTTACGTAGACCCAAAAGTTCTTTAAAAAGGGTTTGTTTGCTTTTCATTCAAAAAATCACTTTTTGGGTGACTTGGTACACCCTAACTCTATACCAAGTGGCGACTCCATTTTTCATGCAAAAAACCCTTTTTGAACTTTGTTTGGCCAAATCGTCGCATTTTCAAGTCCCATGGCCTTTTATTTTCATTTTCACACACGTTCACATACACACTACTTTCACTACCACATCAAAAAGTGGGGCGCGACAATTGGCGACTCCACTGGGGACTTCCTAAGTGGGTCCAAGCATTTGATTTAGCTATTCTTTTCCTTTTTCTACCCTTTTTATGCATAGCATTTGGATATTAGGGTTGCATTTTTCCTTTTTAGGATTTTTGCATTTCGCGCGTATCAACTCACTCACTCACCCATTTGGCGTACGATTGATTTGATGGATGGATGATTTATTTATGTGATTCCGCGCTTTGTATTGCATTTGGGTGGGGGACATACCCTAGAGCCTCGCGTTGGTTCTTGATCCCTCCCCTCCAAACGAGCACTAGCATACGTGCATACGCTTTAATTATTTATCCCTCCTTTATTTTTCTTTTAGTGGCTTGTCACGCCACTCCACCTTACTAGGATTTTAGGCGACCCACTTGGACGTGTGATCGTGACACGACGTGTGCGTAGCACGATCCGAGGGGTCACTCAATCTTCCACTTTAAGCTTTGGGTTGATAGCCTTTAGCTTTTAGTCGAAGGTTGAGGATTTTTTATAGATTCACTCAGACATGTGGCCGTGACACGACGTGTACGTAGCAATGTCTGGGGAATCGCTCGAGCCACCGACAAAGAACCTTGGGATTGATGACCTTTGGTTTCTAAGTCTGAAGGATCGGGGACCTAAGACCAATCGAGTCTAGATGCATTAGTGAGCCAATACCGCATGCATCCATGATAGCTTGCCTAGGATAGAGTCTGCCTTGCCCTATTAGGGACACTATTCACGAGGGGAGGGATCCCACGTTAGGACTAAACCGCCTTGTGTCTCGGATACTTAATCCAAGGAGACTTGCACGTTTATATTTTTGTACCATCCAAAGGGGTAGTGCACAAGGTAAGGTAGGATCCGATCATTTTCATAGAGCGATCTTTGGAATATGAGCGTTTAATAATCATTTTTTGGCCATTTTATCTAATCGGTAAAAATTCCTTGCAAAAAGGACATTAATTTGAAGAAATTCACAAATGATTCCTCGCTATTGAGACGATAAATAAACTGAGGCCAAAATTTGATTTTAGAAGGCTCATAGACTAATGCATCAAGCCATTCAGTCCATTGGATCGTTTTATTCATCAATTTCATCCAGTCCATTTTATCAATTTTAGGGCAACTCGGTCGTTTTTGAATAATTCATCATTTCACTCGAACCGTTTGATCAATTGATTTCATTCAATTTATTCGATTAAGTTTAATCATTTTTAGGGTATCATATCAAATTCATCAATGCAATTCAATAAATAATAACATAATAATATTTGAAAAAAAGTGCGAATCGATCAAAATAAACAATTCATTCGGACTTTGTCCTTATTTTTAGGACGAATGTTTCTTCTCACTCCAAATTGGCCAAATTTTTCAAATCATTTTTCACTCAATCAATTGATCGGATTCATCAGGTATGGTATAGTGCCTACCCTAGAGGATTGCATTTTCATGCTAGGCCTACCCTTGGCATAAAAAGGTTCCCCCATAGGACATGCATACCGATTTTTTTATTCTTGCTTACTGACTCTGGTTTTTTTTTTCTTTTGTTTTTCCCCTCCCCCTGCATTCATAAAAATATTTCAATAAAGGGAAGTACTTTTCTATATCTGATAACAATTTTGATCTGGAAAAGTTTGAAAATTACTTGATTCTTAGGCAGGCTTTACAACGTGAATTCGAAATTCATCTGAAAGCGCTCGTGCAAAACATCGGATTTCATTGCTCAAAGAAAAAGGGGATATGTGTATACATGTGCAAAGGAGTTTTGTAGAATTTTCCTCATATGTATTGTTTTAAAAATTTTCAAACATTGGCAATAATGAAGCTTTTGTTCAGACAATTATTTGTTTTGCATAATACTCGTGTACATTTCATTCTTTATTGAGCTCATTAAGAGATTTCGTGATGAATTTTAAGAAATAAGACCGAATTGAGAGTTTTTTCAACCTCCAGCCTGAAAACTCACAAATGTATACACTAGATTGGTGATCCGAGCTATACAATAAGAGTGCTCAAAAATTGAAAGAAGTCACTCAAAAGGCCCCATGAGATCCCTTTTCTCCTTTACTTAACCCCAAAGTAAAATCAGTCACATTGATTGATAAATTGCAAATTGGGGCGATCTTTGCTTGAGAAATGTCCACTGTATCTAACCGATTCAATTCACATCTAAGTGAAAGCAAAAATGTGCATTATTCTTATTTGTTTGAAAAATTTGGAATGATACTTCGAGCATTCGTTTCTCTACCTATACAGATTTTTATCATTTGCTCTCCCATTTGAGCCTATAAAAGAATAATTTCGTTTCAAATAAGAACCCTAATGATCACTACCCTATATTGGAAAATTTTCAAATATCAAAAAGGGGAATGGATTTTCAATAACCATTTCGTTACTTTGGTTGTCATGAGGTGTAAGAATGATGCTTTGGCCGTCGTTTCTACAACCTAAACACCATTTATCCCTTGCATCCTCATTTGAACTAAAATTGGTGGTTCTTTTCGAATGCACTTATGATCGCACCCCACATTGGGGAAGGAGATTGGGGAATTTTGGAAAAAGGAAAAAGAAAAGGGGAAAGGAACCGCGAATTGGGGAAATTTGATTCTATCTGGGTTTCAATTTCGAAAAGAAAAGAAAAGAGGAAAAAAGACAAGTTCTGTCCGGTGGATCACTTATGTTTCATAGATATGAGTGAGCAAGAGTCTTCCTCAATCAGTTAATTCAGATACATGCCAGAGATTTCCCATTAATGAAAGTTTCCTCTCAGAGTTATTGTAAGGAACGGAATACAAGTCAGGCCATCTTCTTTTCCAATCAAACATTCTATCCCTAGTTATCCCTTTTGAGCCTTCAGAATAAAATACTTCATTCGGCAACCCCTGAGAATCGCAAACCCCACACTGGGGCAAGTTTGAGTTAGAAAAGAAAAAGTTTCAAGAAGTGAAAAGTGATAATGCAACAAAATCAAAAGCAAAAGAAGAAAAGAGAACCTCAGTTAAAAAATAAACTGGGGCAAATTTTGTGAAAAGTTTCAAAGAATGGCAAAAGGCCGACAAGTCAAAAGACGAAAGAAAATGAAAGAGAAAAAGCCTCAATTGAGCATAAACCGGGGCAAAATTTTGATTTAGCCCTAAAATAGGGTTGGCGCAACAATGCGATCTCAGATTCTTCAAACCACTTTTGAAATCCGCTTTCAAGTCTTAACTTTTCTAAGCACCCCACCTGCCCCCATTACAAAAGCCGAAAGTCCTGACTTCTGTTCTTTGCAATGGCCCTGTCAAGAAAATTTCTGATGCCGGAAAATTTTAGCTGTATTTCTGAATTGCTTGGGTATGAGGTTGACACTGCTCTTCATGTGAAAACCCGCGGAGGCACTTTTGAAAAAGGGAAAAGGAAAAGAAAAAAAAGCGAATGCAAAAGAAAGATGCAAAAGACTTGATACTGAAGTCCCTGGTGAATGATGAGAAAAATGCAAACAAAGTCTGAGATCTTTGAGTCCAAAATAGGGGCAATTTTGGAAAAATGCGATCTTCGGTGCAATGTCCTTGAAAGACTTATCCTTTAACTATCGTTTTCAAGCCACATTACAAGCTCTTAAAGTCCATCGTTGACTTATTCCTTCATGACAACCCAAAGTGAGGATTATGTTCATAAGAAACCCATCGATCACTCATGATCATAAGGGTATAACCAGTTTTTCGCATGTTTATCTATCGTTTCTACCCATACGTTGCAAGCTTCTAAAGCTTATGCGTTGACTAAGTTTTCTTAAGAAATAAGGGTGACAAACTCTTTGCTTTCACTAAGATGTAATGTTGAATGCGTTACAATTTTGGGCACAAGAACCAGACAAATCTTGACCTCTCATTTTCCTTGGCCACCTCAAATCAGACATAAAGTCACTTGATTGGTCCTGAAGATGGGCCAATTGGAAGTTGTGACCCATTACCCAAAACACAGATGCTAAAAGTGAGGAAGAAATCTTCTTTAATTTGGTGTTACTTCAAGAAATTCATCATGAAATTTCTGCATGAACTCAACGTTCAAATTTCTTCACGTTGTATATGATTACTTTCTAAGTGTTGGAAAGTGCGATTTCTCTTGGTTCAAATAAATGGGGAACCATCTGAACAAATTTTTTGCAATCAAATGGGCCCATACTGGGGCAAAATTCTTATTTGCAAGCTTTCGCAAAATAAGCCCACTGGGGCAAATTTTTCATAGCTCGTTTGAGGATTTCGTCAAAGAGTCAATCACGCTACTCTTTCCATGAGTAGTAGTTGCAAAAATAATTCAAGTGCATGTCATACTTTGGCAAGCCCCCTGTACAGGTATTCATAGTTGAAATCAACGAAAGAGCTTCTGAGTTGTGGAAGGCCGATGCCGAAGAAAGAGAAGAAAGAAGGGAAAAGGGCCCTACACTGGGGCAAATTATTTCGACAAGTCTCTCTCAGTCAGGAAAAATCAAAAATCAAAAAATCAAAAAATCAAAAAATCAAAAAATCAAAAAATCAAAAAATCAAAAAATCAAAAAATCAAAAAAAATCAAAAAATCAAATCAAGTTCATCACGGTATGCTCGGGTTTGATCCCACTGTCCGATTGTCAAGACATTTTCATCGCTACTGGAGCGTGGGTTAGTCCCGCCAGTAAGCATTTCATTTACATCGCTACTGGAACGTGGGTCAGTCCCGCTAGTAAGAATTTTCATTTACATCGCCACTGGAGCGTGAGGTTAGTCCCGCCAGTGAGCATTTCATTTGCACAGCCACTGGAGCGTGAGGTTAGTCCCGCCAGTGAGCATTTCGTTTACATCGCTACTGGAACGTGGGTCAGTCCCGCCAGTAAGCATTTTCATTTTCACAACCACTGGAGCGTGAGGTTAGTCCCGCCAGTGTGCATTTCATTTTCACAACCACTGGAGCGTGAGGTTAGTCCCGTCAGTGAGCATTTCATTTTCACAGCCTTTGGAGCGTGAGGTTAGTCCCGCCAGTGAGCATTTCATTTACATCGCTACTGGAACGTCGGTCAGTCCCGCCAGTAAGCATTTTCATTTACATTGCCACTAAACATGGGTTAGTCCCACTAGTGTGCATTTGGTTTTCTTTGCCGCTAAACATGGATCAGTCCCACTAGCGAGCATTTCATTTTCATTGCCGTTAACCATGGGTCAGTCCCACTAACGTGCACTTCATGTTTCATTGCCACTAAACATGGGTTAGTCCCACTAGTGTGCATTTGGTTTTCTTTGCTGCTAAACATGGGTCAGTCCCACTAGCGCGCGTTTCATTTTCATTGCCGTTAAACATGGGTCCGTCCCACTAACGTGCATTTCATGTTTCATTGCCACTAGACATGGGTTAGTCCCACTAGTGTGCATTTTATTTTTTTTTTGCCGCTAAACATGGGTCAGTCCCACTAGCGCGTGTTTCATTCTCATTGATCGTTTTAAATTTCCTGTTCAGGCCAGTCCCATGACTTAAAACTTTATTCGGGCCAGTCCCATGACTTTAAATTCCTGTTCGGGTCAGTCCCGTTTAAATTTCTGTTCGGGTCAGTCCCGTTTAAATTTCTGTTCGGGTCAGTCCCGTTTAAAATCCTGTTCGGGTCAGTCCCGTTTAAATTACTGTTCGGGTCAGTCCCGTTTAAATTTCTGTTCGGGTCAGTCCCGTTTAAATTCCTGTTCGGGTCAGTCCCGTTTAAATTTCTTGTTCGGGTCAGTCCCGTTTAAATTTCTGTTTGGTTCAATCCCATTTCAACATTTGGATAAAGAGGTCAGTCCTCGTTTCAAGGGCGGCAATCGTTGGAATCATTTGCAGCTGAATAATGCAGGTAAGTATTTGGTGTCTACTTTTTTGTCTCAATTTTTTTTAAAACTCAGACAAAGAGGGGCAAACTGTAGACACCAAATTTTTGACTTTATTATTAGTTTTATTGATATTTATTTTAGTTGGTTTTACTAATCTCATTTTTAGACATTTTAGCATAAAAAAAAAAGAAAGAAAAGGAAAAGTCAAAAAATCAATCAAAGGACAAAAAACAAGACATATGAACCTATTTTGAGGAGGAGATCTGGACCTTTCATTTTAGGGTGAGTTTATGGGGAAGGCATTAAAAAGGGGAGCCGTAGGTTGAGAAAAGGGAGGGAGAGAATAAGAGCAACGGGGAGGAAAAGAAAAAACTTGGTCTGGGAGCTTGAAAAAACGGAGAGGAGTCACGGACTGGGGGTGAAAAAAGAAACAGAGGGAAAATGATTGGCGGTTTGGGCGAGGAAGAAAACATGGCAAGGCCAAAGGGTGAAAGGGGCGGCGGACAAGGGATTAGCAAGGAGGAACTGACGGCTGAAAAAGGGAATCAAGAAGCAACCGAGAGGGAAAAATAGCTAAGGGGGGGCAAAAGAAAAATAGAGCAGAGCGAAAAAACTGAGCAAAAACAGAGGGAAGGAAAAGGAGCTTCGATCAGAAAAAAAAAACAGAGAGGAGGCTTCATCTGGGTTGGAAGAAAAACAGAGAAAGGAAACGGAAAAGAGAGGGGGGCAAAAACAGGGGAAGGTCGAAGGGGCTTCACGGAAAAAACAGAGAAAAGGGAGAAGCCAACAGCGGCTACGTTCTGAGTGGGCTGACCAGAAAAAGAATGAAACCAGGGTAAAAAAAAAAAAAAAGAAACCAAACGGGGATTGAAAGAGAGGTCTGGTAGCTTTGGGATGAAAAAAGAGAGCAGAGAGCTGCGGTTTTGAGGGAGGCTTCGGACAGAAAAAGCAGAGGTTCAAGGCTGGAAGAAAACAGAGCATGAAAAGAAAAATTGAGGAAGGATTTCGAACAAGAAAAAGACTTGGCAGAAGGCTCGTAGCCGCTGCCGTTCACGGGAACCGCCATTGCTCGCCACCGCATCATCGGAATTCACCGCTGCCGCTCGTGAATCTTCACCGTGAGAAACAATGTAAGTTATTCTTTTCCTTTTACATTTCAGTTTTTTCTTCAAGAATGGATTTCAGAAACATGTCTGCCGTGGGTTTGTTCATTGCAATCGTCCTGTTGATGGTTCATGATTTTAGCATACGCATGTTCATGTATTGTTTGGGTTGTTATCTCTTGCGTTTTTGACAAATTTGGGGCTAATTATAATATTGATTGAGCAAAGAATCGTTGAAATCCTTCATGCCCATTGATTGCTTGATAAAATACCCCAACGAAAATTTTGAACCAAAGGTGTAAATCTGATAAGGTTCCGTATGCATGGGAGGAGAGTTCCCATCAGCCCAAGGCTTAGTTGAAACCCGTGAGTGTACCCAGAAATTTGAGAGAGACCGATTATGTTTTTCTTCTATTTCCTTTTTTGCCGTAGAACGAGGATGATGTTTATATGGTTTTGTTCTGGTTCTTCCCTGTTTCATGATATGGCAACGGCACTTTGCACAAAAATTCTGTTTTGATCACCTGTTTTTTCCTCCTTTTCCTTTAGTATAATTCTCTCACCTCTTTCTGATGTTTCTGGTCTTGTCTATAAGAAAGTTTATTGGGTTGCTGTGAATTCTGGTTTTTGCTATTGCGCAAGTTGATGAATCAATTCAATTTTGATTAATGCACCTGACCTGTTTGATAAAAGGCCTCTGCGAAAGCTTGAGCTGAAGAAAATAATCTGGAAAATTTTGTATGCTTGTCAGGGCAGAAAGGAGAATTTTGAGAAATTTCGATATGCTTGTATTGCGCCTTTTCTGTTTTTCTATCCTTTTCCTTGTATAAATTCGAGTTCCATCTGGAATTGGTGTGAGAGAGAGAGCTTGTGCGAGTTGTATTTTTCTTTTGGGAATGGTCAGAGTTGAATTTTTTGTGTTCTTGTCCGTGAAGAAAGCTGAAATGGTAGCTGGCATTGAGATCGTTTGAAAAAGATGATTATTTGTCTAATTTTGTAGTTTCAGTCCCGCAATTTTCCTTTTTCTTTGTGATTTAACCCCAAAGTTTTTTGAACATCATAATTCGACCCCAAAAACCTTCATAATGCATTCAATTAGGTCCCTGCTTTCGTTGCATTTTTATCCCTCAAGTCCCCCTTGCTCACCGTGGCCTCAAAATTTGGAAGAATCAAATCCATTTTGCCTTTCTTGAGTTTAATCCTATGTTTGCCTATTTCATGTGACTTTTTGGGATAAGTTAAGTTTGGGTTTTAGACAATATTTGTGGCTTAATAATTTTGGTTGATTTGCTTATGTTGATTGGGCTTAGTATTATGGTTTAGGTTTTGGGTAATTATATCTGATCCGCTTTGTGAGAATGGGCTTAATTTATTTTGTTTGGGTTTTTGGCTTGGGCCAGAGGATCATGACTCATCTGTTTGGTTGGCTAGTCTTGGGCCAAAATAGCTAAGCTAGCCCATCTGTTTTTACTTGGGTTTTCGGTTGGGCTTGGAAGGTTTTGGCCCAAGCAAATAAGAAAAATGGCCCAATGGTTTGGTCCGTTAAGAAATCAGAAAACGATTTTGCAAATCAGTCCCTAAATTTCTCCTTAATTGTACTGTGGCCCTGGACATTTTCAACTTCTTTCAATTGGGTCCCTAACTTAAT